>NW_028255162.1:0-6000 GCF_964263255.1 Lissotriton vulgaris
TACGTTTATGATGGGGATCTATGTTGATACAACGCATGTTATTACAACGCATGCTTTTACATCGCATTTTTTACAACGCAAAAACTTTTACAACGCATGTATTTACAACAAATGTTTTTACAACGCAGGTACCTTTACAACGCATACCATTACAACGTAAGTATAGGTAAATATATATTAATTTTATAATCGTAAATTAATTGAAAAAAATATAATTTAATGTAATTTAATTTAAATTTAATTTTAATTTATTTTTACCCTGTACCCCTGTACCCCAAAAACCCAAAACTGACCCTCAACCCCAAAAATAACCCTTTACCCAAAAACCCAAAACTGACCCTGAACCCCAAAAATACCCCTTTACCCAAAAACTAAAAACTGACCCTGAACCCCAAAAATACCCCTTTACCCAAAAACTAAAAACTGACCCTGAACCCCAAAAATACCCCTTTACCAAAAAACTAAAAACTGACCCTGAACCCCAAAAATACCCCTTTACCCAAAAACTAAAAACTGACCCTGAACCCCAAAAATACCCCTTTACCCAAAAACCCAAAACTGACCCTGAACCCTAAAAATACCCCTTTACCCCAAACATATAACATTTAAAATATACTTATATACTTACCAATACTTACGTTGTAATGGTATGCGTTGTAAAGGTACCTGCGTTGTAAAAACATGCGTTGTAAATACATGCGTTGTAAAAGTTTTTGCGATGTAAAAGTTGCGTTGTAATGGTATGTTGTTGTAAAAGTTGCGTTGTAAGTGATGTTTCCCTTATGATGGTATTCTCATTATTGTTTTTTGTTGTTCCTCCAAAATCATTTCTTTTGCTGTTGACCTCATTTTTGCTTGGGTGCGTTTCCAGCGCTGACGTCTCCTTGCATTCCTCCTTTGTTTTGTTGTATATTTGGGTCCTGGAACGCAAGGTTAATTTGCGTTGCATCTTTACATACTCTATCTCCTCTGCTAAGGTGAGTTGACCCATATCCCCACGCTTTGCACCAGGGTCACTGTCATCGGAGTCATCGCCACTGGGAACCAAACTGCCATCTGTGCTTACTGCATCTGAAATGCTTGCATTTGTTTCCACATTGGGCACCATAGGGGCAGGTTTGTTGCTAGCCCCTCCTTGTTGTTTGCGCATATAATCGAATTTACGGGCAAACGTATATATTTGGCCAAGCTCATAGTCCTGCTCATCCCTGGCGAACTTATAAGCTTTTATTGCCTTAATTGTATCCTCCTGTTTTTTGAGTCGATCTTTCATCTCTTTGGTCGACTTCTCAATATATACTTTGTCTTTCGCGTACTCCTCTTTAAGCAACTCTCCTTTTATGCGAGATATTTCATCCAAATTCTTCTGTCTGTCTATTTTCACATATTTAACCAAAAGGCAGACGAGCCTCATGGATGCCTCTAAATTACTTTCGGCCCAATCCTTCAGTAACAAGGGGTTAAGATTCTCAAAGCTCGGGACCAGCATGATCTGGAGACCTCGAGGTATCCGCCCCATACACATATATGGCCACATCAAAGGTTCCTGGTTCAGGAAAGTACCGCACTCCGACAAAGTTTTCATTTTTGAGCAATTTATTGCGTGCAAGTTACACCATCGACCACCACCAACGTGTTTCAACTCGAGTGGAAACGCGTTGGTGGTGGTCGATGGTGTAACTTGCATGCAATAAATTACTAAAAAATGAAAACTTTGTCGGAGTGCAGTACTTTCCTGAACCAGGAACCTTTGATGTGGCCATATCGAGGGGGACAAGCCCGTCCCTTGTACCGGCACGCGCTGTGAAAGCGCGCTCTCCTTGTGGGCTGTTTGATATTGAATTTATATATATATATATATTACCTACTGGCGGTCGCCAGTAGGTATATATAGTTAGGATTTTTCCTCTATGGGACTTTTGAAAATTCTATGTCTAATAACTTTGGCGTTTGTGGACGGAATTGGCTGAAATTTTCAGGAAAATGGCACATTTTGTTTCTGAGCAGCCCCTGAAAATTTGGGGGGGTTTCGTCAAGGGTGGCCGAGAAAAATGGGGGGTCCCAAAACGCGTTTTTAACATTGAGTTTTCCATAGGGCGGTTGGCCTCACTTTTAGCTCGAACGGCTGAATGGATTTACACGAAACTTGGCAAAATTGTAGGGACAGTTAGTCCGATGTGCCTTTGCTATGTCTCAAGATATGTGCTCCAGTGGATTTTGAGAAATTAACGTTTTAAAAAACAGATATATCTGTGACAGCGCTCCTGGTAGCGCTCCGGTTCGCGTACTTGACGCGTAACGGAACTTCGCAAAGCGAAGCTGATTGGCTCTCCGGTGTCTGTCAACATTCTAAACAGTCCGGAGCGGCCGCCATCTTGTCTCTCGGTAGGATCGAGAGACAAGAGGAGGAGAAAAAAGAAGGGGGAATTTAATGAAAGGGGGCAAGGTAGACCCCTCTTGACCCCCTAGGAATGATGTTGGGGTTATTAAAGGGTCCCGTGGGGCAAAAAAAAAAAGTTAGATTTTTCGCGGTAGAAGCGCTTCCCGGTTCGCGAACCGGGTCGCGATCCGGTAGCGAAACGGGAATTCGCCATTTTGTGTTTCGTTTTAACTAAATTACAAGATGGAGGAAAAACAATGTGGGAAATGGGTATAAGGGGGCACGCGAGACGTATCCTGACCCCCTATGTTTTCTGAGGGTGGCTGAGGATGCTCATATATGTTGATACATGTCTTCCAGCGGCTGCGCGTGAGCGGATTTTTTTTTTGCTGCGTGACGTCTGTTAACGTTCGATTCGAAGGAAATCAGGAAGTGTTGACCGCCATTTTGTCACTGTGAGTAAATATATTGTTCATTTCAAAGCGTTGGAACATGGAAAAGGGAGAAGGTAGAGATTGTCTTGCTGCATAGTTTTTCTCAGGGTGTGCAGTAAGGCCCCGGTTGTGCTTATACTCACGGTGGGGTCTTTGAACACTTTAGCAAATGATGATCCAAGCTGAGGCAAAGGAGGGTGTCAGTCGGCGGGGGGGGAGCAATGGTGCAGTTTTCACTTTCATGTCTAAGTGTTAAAATCTGGTTTGCGATGTCAACATAATCGGCGCCACCTTGTCCCCTTTCAGGCACGTACGCTCTAGCAAGCAGCAGCCATTTTGAAAGCACTATGGCCCCTCTGCCCCTCGCCGGTCCCCAGCGCGTCTCCCTGGCGCTACGAACACCCCCCCTCTCTGACCTCCCCCGTTCTCTCTGTGGAAAATTAATCCGTATTGATAAACATTGTCTGCACCATCTTGCCTTTTTTTCCAATGCCACAGTTTTGTCGTGCACGGCAGCCATTTTAGATGCCTTGACCAGACCCACTCTCTGCACGCCGCCGATCCTCAGCACGGCTCCCCACCCTCGCAAGCATCTCCCCCACGCACTGGTCACCCCCGCTCTCTCTCTCATTCATGGGCCATAAATCTCCCCCCATCTGCGCTGCTCTTCCCTGAGAATCACACCCCGTGCCCGCCCGACACCTCCCTTTCACCCTATTCACTACCGCACCCTCTGACACTCCTCTTCCTCTGTGTCCGATTGTCCAGGCCGGTCCCAGGCTATCACCTAGCCCTGCGGATGTAGTTTATGGCCCCAACTGTAAAGAATCACCCCTCTTCAAAGGAGTTACAGTAGATCAAGGCCCCCACCCCATGAGATCCGTCACACCACACGCGTTCCTTTTATCTGATAACGATCCTGTATTGTGATTGGGGAGGGGATTTTCACTGTAAGGGTGTGTGTGACCGAGCCTGAAGGGATGCCTTTCTCTACATCTGAGATGCATTCCCTTGTGTTTCGGCAATGGTAGTCTGTTCATTACATAGATCGCCCGAGGGCGGTAGTACAGACCGCGCATAGGAAAGGGTCAAAAGCCAGGGGTATAGGAGTATGTAGCAAGCGAGCCATTTAATTGAAAAAACTAAACGTGACAAACGGTTGCAGGATCAGTGAAGGTTGTTTTTTTAATTGAAAGTATGACAGGATCAGTTACAATAAAATCGTCCATACGCACACCATGGGCGAGTATCATGGGTAACATTACTTCGGAGCTTTATTCATACAATAAACAATAATGAAAAATCGACATCAATAGGGTTGTCCGTATTCCCAGTCAGTACCCTTCCCCGCCCGCCATGTGCACAAAGACCGCATACATCCCCCATAATGTCGAGGCTAAGTAACTAGAACGTCATAAGGAGTTGCAAGTCGCTCCCATACTGGCGCCATTTTGGTCGAGGCCAGGCAGGTCCAGAGTATAGTTCAATGTCTCCAATAAGTAGCGGCAGGACCAGAATCCCTTTCGGCAGTTCTGGCTTCGTCATTACGAGCACTAGAAAACAAGACATTCTGGGCAATACCACCCTTGACGCAGCTCTTTATGCTACAAGATGGTGTCTTCCATTCAGAAAATATTGTTGGCAGCATTTTGAAAGGAAAGATAAACGGCCGTTCTCCTAGTGAGTCTCACATTGTTACATTTAGGAAGAATGTTGAAGAGTAGTATGTTGAAAATCTGAAGCCATTGTTCTACAAACTCTCAACCAGCCTTGGATGGAAAAATCCTGAAGAATGTACAAACTGAAAACCAGTTTTTGTCTGCATAGCACCAGCAGCAACACTTGAGTCAGCTTTGTGTGAAGCCGCCATCTTGATTCAATCAATAGCGTCCCCCTGCACACATTCAGGGACCTGGCCGTGTCTTCAGGTCAAACGGATTGTGGGACAAGATGCAGAAAGGAAGAGGAAAAAAGTTCCGCCGGACCCCGGGAGCCGGCCGCCTATGTCGGGGCGATCTTAGGCCACACTAGGGCAACAAGACTTGGGGAGGGGGCAGGAGCTAAGCGCCCCCTCCCAGTCCGCGCCACCACACCGCCCCTCGGGGGCCTCCGTCATGCGGTTCAGGGAGGCACCGCAGGCAGCTGTTCTTCAGATCAGTGGCTCTCACCGGCAAGGCTCCCCTCCGTCAGCAGCAATCGTTGGCGCTGTGGTTGCGGCCGGAGGCCCCGCCTAGTCAACGCCCCGGCCTCTCCATGTCATAGGCTGCAAGAGTGGGCGCAATTCAGCTGTTCGAGCGAGACTTGGGGAGGGGACAGGAGCTAAGCGCCCCCTCCCAGTCCGCGCAACCACACCGCCCCTCGAGGGCCTCTGTCAAGCTCTTCAGGGAGGCACCGCAGGCAGCGGTTCTTCAGATCAGTGGCTCTCACCGGCAAGGCTCCCCTCCGTCAGCAGCAATCGTTGGCGCTGTGGTTGCGGCCGGAGGCCCCGCCTAGTCAACGCCCCGGCCTCTCCATGTTGTAGGCCACAAGAGTGGGCGCAACTCAGCTGGCCGAGCGAGACTTGGGGAGGGGGCAGGAGCCAAGCGCCCCCTCCCAGTCACTTTCTTTGCCATGGGACCTCTTTGGCTGTTCAGGTAAAACCTCCCTGTCCCTTGCTCCTCTTCCTCTTCTTCCTCCTCTTGTTGTAGGATGATCTGAGGAGGTGGCCTTCTCTTCCTAGGAGGAGGTGGTGGTGGTGGGGATGCACCAGCTGAAGTTACAACACTTGCTATTGCTAAGTGATGAAAAAAGGTCTTCCTCTCACAAAGATGAAAGTCAGAGTGAGGAAACATCATCATTTGGGACAAAAAATAGTTCTAAAGCAATGAAAAGTGTTATTTTTAGGTCACATGACCTAGCCTTACATAATTAGGAACCCAAAAGTGAAGTGAACCAATGAAAAGTTTTATTAACAAGTCACATGACCTGTTATGCTTACGTTACGCGCTCCGCGCCGCGCCCGGATCGCTTCCGGGAAGCTGCGCTTCGCGCCTCGCGCACCGGAGCACTTCTGGGTGCGCTAACGCGGCGCGTCATATGACGCATTACGCGACAACGTAGGTCCAGAATATAGTCAAAATGTCTCCACCAACCAGCGGTCGGAACACAACCCCTTTCAGCAGTCCAAAAAGTTCTGTTAAATGACAA
>NW_028255163.1:0-15236 GCF_964263255.1 Lissotriton vulgaris
TATGCCCAGGGGTAGTGAGTCTTGCATGGGCCTAGTCTTTCTGTGGGTTGTCTTGAATTTAAACATTATGGAGGGCATGGATGGATTGGGATTGTGCTGATTTTGCAGTGTTTTTCGATTTTTTTGTGCTCTATAACTGAACTGATGTTCCTCTGTCTTCCATTTTTTTTAGGTGCACAAGACTCAAGAGAACCACCAGTGCCAGGAAGAAGTC
This sequence comes from Lissotriton vulgaris, assembly GCF_964263255.1. NCBI lineage: Eukaryota > Metazoa > Chordata > Amphibia > Caudata > Salamandridae > Lissotriton > Lissotriton vulgaris. The sequence continues at coordinate 215 of NW_028255163.1, forward strand.
CTGCAGCGGTGTGTGTGTGCAGCATAACGTCACGCGACGTCACGTCTGGCCTCAGACAACTCTACAATTCGTGCAACTGCGGCCTGCTGTCTGACCTGCTCTGAAGAAGATGGCCCCGCCCCCAAAGAAAGTTCTCCGTAGCTCCTCTAGCAAGAAAGTTGCTAGTAAGGAGCAGAAGAAGCAAGTTACCAAGGAGGCTGGTGTGTCACCCGCCACTTTTTTTGGGAGCAAAAGAAAAAGTACGCCTGCAGCAGCAGGATCTGCTGGGGACCAACCTGAGAGCAGCACCCCTGCTCCATTGGGTTCAGTGCCTCCACCACCACGCCAACTTAAGTCAAAGCCCTTGAGTGCTTCAGAGGCAGTCAGTGTACTTCTCCAATCACCATCGACCAGTGATGTTGGCTCATCGCAAGAAAGTAGCAGCAATGTCCCTGAATCAACACAGGTTGTTGTAACTCATCTGACAAGTGTTGAACAACCACAGCCGCAACAACAACACCATGTGCAAGTACACGCCCAAGTACATGTGGAAGGAGAGGCAGCAAAAGGAGATGCGCAAGCAAAGGTGCATGGACGTTCACAAGTGCCCACAATAGTTGTTCCTCCCGAAGTAGGGGCACATTTGGAAATCGACAATGAAGCTGAGGTATCATTGGAAGCCACTCCTCCTGATGATCATTCATTGTCTTCCACATCCCTAGCAAGGAAAAGAATCAAGGGGGTGTCTACATCTTCTTCAAGCCCACCTCGTTCTGGTGCAAGTGATCTGTCTTGGGAACCACGACAACTGCGGTCTGACAGTGAGGCAGAGGCACACCATGATCTGCCACCGGTACCTAAGCGTAAAAGGAAGGTCGTCCAAAAACTCAAACCTATGGAGTGTGATGAGGCTCAACAAGAAGTGACAGATACTGCTGGTGATGAAGCCTCTCACGATGACGACGAGGCAGTCATCACAAAGGTCACTGCAGCCCCACCGGGCATGCAGCAAAGAGACATTTTGACCCTATCCCGAGAAGCTGCTGAGCGTGATGATGATGTCGGCGAGGAGGCAATGGAAATGGAATCATTAGATTTGGAGTTAAGTAGTACACCAAAACCTACCGCTTCCATATTTCTTCCTCGCAAGAAGGTACCCACCTCGTCCTCGACCTCAATTCGTGGTGGTGAAAGTGCAAAACGTACTGAAGTTCGGCAATCCACATCCTCCACTTCATCTGTCATTAGCAGCAGGACCACCACCACCAGTATCGACGCCTCCTCCGGCGGCGGCCCCCGAAGACATTTCAAGTCTCCAGTTTGGGACTTCTTTAGTGTTTGCCCAAAAAAGGCAAACGTAGCCATTTGTAGCCTTTGTAAGCTTCGATATAGTCGTGGTAAGCTTGGTTCTAACTATGGTACCGGAGGCCAGAGAGGTCATCTTGAGAGAAGGCACCCTCTCGAATGGTTTCCGCACCTAGAGGCGGTCAAGAAAGCCGGAATTGCACGTAATGAAAACGTTGATTTGTCATCTGCTGATGACGAGGAGGTAGAAGAAGACGATCCAAACACTTCACTTACACCCAGTTCCCATGTCAGCAGCACACCCCATGGGAGCCACACTAAGAGTGTGGGAGAGAGTGAGACATCAATGCGGAAAAGTTCATCAGCGAGCGTAACTGGGTCGAAGAGATCATCATCCCGTAAATCATTGGTCCAGGGCAACATTAAAAAGATGTTGTTTACAGAAGCGCAATATGAACGCAACCACCCAATGACCCGTCTGTATAACACTAAGCTGGCTAAAATGCTAGCTCTGGACCTTCTCCCTTTTTCTTTTGTCGAAGGGGTTGGTTTTCTAGAATTAGTGGCAGTGCTCTGCCCTAAATGGAAGGTTCCTAGCCGGTTCTATTTTGCCCGAGTTGCGGTTCCAGCACTACATGAAGATGTTCTGAAGGCGATTGGGGCAGCTTTGCAGAAGAGTGCTGTTCACACTATACATCTGACAACAGACATGTGGACCAGTGGCGCAGGCGCTGATTACATGTGCATCACTGCACACTGGGTCTCTTTTTCAGGGGCTAAAGCAAAGCTAAACTCAGGTGTTGACACTAACACTGTTTTTAAAGGTGCTCGGAAACATGCAACACTAGCCATGTTTGGTTTGGAGAAACGTCACACAGCAGAAAACATTTTGGATGTCTTTAACACAAAGGTCCTTAACTGTCTGTCCCCACTAAAACGCAAGGTTGGTTATGTTTCCACGGACAATGGCTCCAATATAGTTAAGGCCATGAGGGACGGTTACTATTTCAGAGTGCCGTGTTTGGCGCACTGTATAAACCTGGTTGTCCAAAAATTCTTGGGTAATAAAGACAGTGCAGCGTGCAGTGTATTGGAGAACTGCCGAAAAATTTGCAAGCATTTCAGGCATTCTTTTAAGGCCCGCAAGCAGCTGAGGAGCATGCTATATCAATGTCAAATGCCAGTGAAAGCACTCATCCAGGAGGTGGTAACACGTTGGAACTCAACCTTCTACATGCTTGAGCGTCTGTATGAGCAGTATACGCAACTCGATCAATATTTCTTGAAAGAGGGTATAGAGGAGCTGAGGATGGGTGGGCCGCAATGGAACATAGTTGAAAGCCTAACACGCATCTTCGTCCTTTTGAGGTCTTCACGCGTGCAGTCAGCAAGGAGGACTCTAATTTGGGAAAAGCTATCCCATTGTTGTACATGCTGGAGGACCAACTGAAGGAGGTGTGTTCTGTGTTTCGAAAAGATGACAAAAAGAAAGGCTCTTCTTTGCTTCTGGCTGAGCAATTATTAGAGCTCCTACAAGGTGATGAACGTCTTCAAAAGATCCACTCAGAACAGCATTACATTTGTGCTACTATTCTGGATCCACGCTACAAAAAGGCGCTGGCAGGCAGAGCATTCTTTGCTTTTGCTGATGAAGATGTTACAAAGTACAAACGTTGGCTAGCCTTGTCAGCCAAGAAGTTTGAAACAGAACGGCTGGAAATTGAAGGAAATGGCAGTACATCAGCAGGCCATCCCCAGTCAAAACAATCCACTTCTGCACCTGTGGCTGTGGCACAAGTGACCTCTCAGCCGTTAAAGACACCGGCAACCGCATCATCTGCACGAAAGACAGCAGAAACATTGGAGGCTGAAGAGGATTGGCTAGCTCTGCGTGGGTTTGGTTCTCAAAAGGCCAGAGGCACAGCAAGAGCTACGCAAAGTGGAGGAACCTTGGAGGAGGACCTTGAGTCGATGGTGAAGGACTATCTGAATGACTCCACAGAGGTCTATGTTAATTCTGACCCATTGGCGTATTGGCATGGGAAAAAAGAATTGTGGCCACAGCTCACCAACCTGGCTTTAAACTACTTGTCTTGCCCACTCGCAAGTGTGTCTTCTGAACGGGTTTTCAGTGCGGCTGGTGGGATTGTAACTCCCAAACGGAGCCGCCTCTCGCCCAAAAATGTGGAGAGGTTAACAATGATCAAGATGAATCAGCACCTCATACCACCAGATATAAGAGTACGAGAGAGCGTGCCGGATGAAGAGGAGGTGGCCAGCACCATAGATGAGGGAATTTCTACTCTGTCAGGTGGCACTGACCTCACCCGGGCTGAATTCGCAGAGTATGATGACGAAGCCTTATTCTTATTCCTGGACCGTGATTCCGACTTCGAGCCCTGAAAATGAGACAACGAATCAATAACTTTCTTTTTCATCCTTATTCACTTTTATTCCTGTGTGTCTGTCTTTCTTTGTTGTGCACAGTTAATATAATTCAAACTTTAATCAGATTATCACAAAGACAAGCCCATCAGCAGAACTGTCTTCACTTGTTTGCTAATTTATTTGAAGGTGCCGCAGTCTGCATTCCTCAGGTTCACAAGTTCAGAAGAACATGCTCCTCTATCCTCCTCCTCCAGACTCCTATTTCCATCAAAGCAGAGGGCTGGTTTACGCCCAATGAAGAAAGACTCAGCACTTGTGGGGGTGTTGTTCTACCTCTTTGCAGGTGAGTTGACGGGTCTGGGGCCATTGCTGGGAAGCACTAAAAGTGGTTTGTGCCAAATCCGAGGCGGAAATTTTTTTGTGTTTTTGATGACTTGCTTGCCTTTGAGGTGCTCTTAGGGGGGGTTCCGTCTGTTTGTGGGTGAGTTTCATGGTCTGAGAGCATTGCTGGGACACTCTAATCTTGATTGCATTTGCTTTTCAGGAAATCCGTCGTGCCAACCCCGACTTATGGCCTAGCTACGCAGCGCGTTTGGACCGAAGGCCCAGAAATATTGCAAGTATGAGATTTTGCTTTTGGCCTGTTTGGGGGTGTTATGCTTCTTGGCGGGTGGGTTGCCGGGTCTTGGGGCATTCCTGGGAAGGTCTAATACCGGGTAGAAGTGGTTGGGACAAAATCCAGGCCGATTTTTTTTTGGGCTATTTCAGACATTTTGCTCTATGTAGCGTTTTCGGGGGCCTGTTTGGGGGGCTTGCTGGTGTTTGCGGGTGAGTTTCGTGGTCTGGGAGCACTGCTGGGACACTCTAATCTTGATTGCATTTGCTTTTCAGGAAATCCGTCGTGCCAACCCCGACTTATGGCCTAGCTACGCAGCGCGTTTGGACCGAAGGCCCAGAAATATTGCAAGTATGAGATTTTGCTTTTGGCCTGTTTGGGGGTGTTATGCTTCTTGGCGGGTGGGTTGCCGGGTCTTGGGGCATTCCTGGGAAGGTCTAATACCGGGTAGAAGTGGTTGGGACAAAATCCAGGCCGATTTTTTTTTGGGCTATTTCAGACATTTTGCTCTATGTAGCGTTTTCGGGGGCCTGTTTGGGGGGCTTGCTGGTGTTTGCGGGTGAGTTTCGTGGTCTGGGAGCACTGCTGGGACACTCTAATCTTGATTGCATTTGCTTTTCAGGAAATCCGTCGTGCCAACCCCGACTTATGGCCTAGCTACGCAGCGCGTTTGGACCGAAGGCCCAGAAATATTGCAAGTATGAGATTTTGCTTTTGGCCTGTTTGGGGGTGTTATGCTTCTTGGCGGGTGGGTTGCCGGGTCTTGGGGCATTCCTGGGAAGGTCTAATACCGGGTAGAAGTGGTTGGGACAAAATCCAGGCCGATTTTTTTTTTGGGCTATTTCAGACATTTTGCTCTATGTAGCGTTTTCGGGGGCCTGTTTGGGGGGCTTGCTGGTGTTTGCGGGTGAGTTTCGTGGTCTGGGAGCACTGCTGGCTATATATACTTTACTTTGCAAGAGGTTTGAAGCAAATCCATGGTGGCTGAGGGGACTTAGGGCCTAGCTGCAGAGCGCGCGCGGAGTGATTTGGGAAATTTGTGAAAAAGTGACTAAGTCCCCATTTTTGTACTTTTGCTCTTTGGCTGTTTGGGGGTCTTCTACTCGTTTTCTCCTGGGTTGACGGCTCTGGGGCCATTGCTGGGAAGCTCTAATACCGGATAAAAGTGTTTTGGACCAAATCCCAGGCGGAATTTTTTTTGTGTTTTTGATGACTTGCTTGCCTTTGAGGTGCTCTTAGGGGGGGTTCCGTCTGTTTGCGGGTGAGTTTCGTGGTCTGGGAGCACTGCTGGGACACTCTAATCTTGATTGCATTTGCTTTTCAGGAAATCCGTCGTGCCAACCCCGACTTATGGCCTAGCTACGCAGCGCGTTTGGACCGAAGGCCCAGAAATATTGCAAGTATGAGATTTTTCTTTTGGCCTGTTTGGGGGTGTTATGCTTCTTGGCGGGTGGGTTGCCGGGTCTTGGGGCATTCCTGGGAAGGTCTAATACCGGGTAGAAGTGGTTGGGACAAAATCCGCGCGGAAAAGCCTTTAGTTTTGGCACTTTTTGTAACTTAGGGTTCGTTAGGGTTAGCCCTAGCACCAGGATTGCATGTGTATCGGGGTGTTCTAGATTTTTCAAACTGAGTTCTGGGGTCTTAGAGCACTCGTGAGAATGTGTAATTTTGGTTGCAAGTCATTTGAAGAAAATCCATGGTGGGAAAGGGGGGATTTGGCATAGTTAAAGAAAGCCTTTGCCACTATTCTTAACTTAGGGTTCGTTAGGGTTAGCAGTATTTCTATTGCATGTGTTTGAGTGGGGGGGATTTCGAGTCTTGGAGCGATGCTGGCTATGGCTACTTTTGCTTGGTTGCTTGCAAGTGGTTTGAATACAATCCACGGGGGGTAATGGGTAATTAGGGTACTTCGGCCTACTTTTACTTTCAAAGTAAGTTTTGTCTCCAGTTTTCTGCTAGGCCTCGTTTTTTGGGTGGGAGCACTGCTAGGAAGATCTATTTTTGTTCTAAAACACAGTTTACAGTACACCTAGCTTGAGGGGCAAGATCCGCTACATTAATTTGCCCATACTTACTTATCCTTCAAAAGGTGACTCAGAGTACGCACTTTCAAAAACATTGTACTGTCTGTCTACTAGGAAAAACAAATTGTGACTTTTTGCACTCCACAGCCTACATACCTTATATTTATTTATCAGTGGTGTTGTAATATTATATCACTTCCTGTTTTTCGTTGAATAATTACAGGCCGGGTTTCAGTCTCTGCAATGGGGAAAAAAGGATGGAGTCAGGCTTCACAGTAGCGAGCCACAATTCAGCATCAGGCAGGCAGTGGACAGGGTGTCTTCTGGTGACCAACATCGGTGGACGAAGCGTCGGCTGCAATGGAGGAGTGCCGCTAATAGGAGGATTTTTTTTCTGCGGGCAACTTACTTACCACTTCCAACAGGACCACTACAACCACACATAGATACAGTATCCCTTGCCTTTTTCTCTGACTGTGACTGCATTTCTTTGCTCTCTCTCGGCTTCTACATTGATCCCTTAACACATCACTTAGTCCACTCCACTATCTGCACCACACATAGTCATTTGTAAGTGCTCCTACGTAATTCGCAAGTCGCAGCACGCCCCAGGCCGTAGAGGACTGGGATGGCCCCAATGATGAAGCATGTCACCAAGGGGCAACCCTGGTGAGTGAGGGGACACCTAGAAAAAAAGCAATTTCTCCTTTTCTATCTACTATACCTTCTGTCAGGTTACGCAGCCCCTAAGCGCCTACCGTACTATGAAACTACATTTCCCATGAGTAGGCGGGAGACTTGCAGACTATTTAGTGAGACTATATGAGAGTACCCTTGTATGTTAGGACATCACTTCACTGATGCCTGTCTTGTCTTCTCTTACAGGTATCCTTTCCCTGCTGACCCTACCTTTACCCATCCCACATTTTTTATTTTAGTTTGTTATTTTTCTCCCTCGCCTAATGCCTCGAACACCCTGTGTTTACACTTCTGGGTGTTGGTGACATTTGGAGGTGGAACCATATTTGCATCGACTGGATCACGGGGAGTAAACGTGACACCTTCCAGACCAACCCCATTGAGTGTTGTTGTGAATGGATTTATAGTGACCAGCAAGGCTCTCGGGTATCTGGCTACAGAGACCTTATGTTGAATATAGTTATCAATAATTCCACACAGGCCCTGTACTGTCGCATTCTTTCTTTCCACAGTTGTCGATGATATATTCTTACTCTGCTTGACAAAGAACCATTGCTAATGTGAAAGAACTTCAACCGAATTAGTAGTTATACTTTACCATTTGTTAGGCTACAATGTGGCACTGCTCTACTGTACTTCTGTCACCTGCTATATTCTCAGTTGTACCGTTGAATTGCTCAGGAGGACAAACCAGATTTCATTTTCTTTTTTTTCATAGGCATGCAACTGCCACTGTGGCACACCACTACTACCACCGCTATGAGGAAATTTTATCCGACCAAGATTGCCAACGTTATTCGGTGTTTCCCGTGGAGCCAGCCCTGGGCCTAGCCCTACTTTCAAACACAAATTACAGGTAAGATAAGCGTTTGGTGGTTTGGGGGTATAATGGAGTATTAGTACGAGAGACGAGAGCCTGAAGGTAGTACTACTAAAGTCCTAGGACTCTTGGATTCACTTCACTTAGTCTGTGAGAGGCACTTAGTGTTGAAAACATTTGGGCATTTACACTTAAAGGAAGAAAATGGAACTAAACTTTCAGGAAAACAGTCAACGTTAAACCCCCACCCACCAGGCAAGCAGTAAAAAACAGGTATGCTCAGATAAAGTTTGAAAAAGTATATTTATATCCCTAACAAAATAATCTCCCGCAAGACCCTCCCTAACCCCAACGATTGTCCTTCAAAAGTCCCCAAAAACCCAACTCCCAATTCCCACCCCCCAAAAGTCTCTAAAAAAGGGGCAAGGGACACTAGGGGTGGATGCTGTTCACTTTTTGGGCCAGGGCATCATGCTCCTCGCGGAGCAAGGCGAGCTCCTGCTGAAGGCGGGACACCATCAGGGTGGTGCGGCGCAGGCGTGCCTTCACTGCCTTGCAGGTGCAAGGCCTGTGAGAAGCAGCTGTTGGCCTTGCTGCTCGGCGGTGGCGTTTGCCTTTGGCAGCCCGGCTCAGTCTCGGTGGACCACTGTGCTGGGTCACGGTGGCAGCCGGTGAGGCCACGGAGGACGACGTTGTCGTTGTTGTCGACCGCACACTTTCCACGTCCTCCAGGGCCACCAGCCGCCGATATTCCGCAACAGTGGCCTCGATTCTCCGTTGCCGGGCCGCTCTAGCCAGCTCCTTCCTCCTTGTTCGTTTGGAAGGAGAACCTATATGAAGAAAGAAAGACATAGTCTGTAACCAATGCTCTTTAAGATTAACTCAATCATTCAGCAGAAATGTGTGCTGCAGTACAACTAGCAACTTGCAAGCGCATTACATAACTATTGAGGCCAGTATCTATCTAACCTCACACTTCTTCATCCTTGCTCTAACATTAGTGGGAGTTTAAGGAACAAATTCTATGAGCACTGTGGACTTCCATTGGAGTCGACTATGAAAGTACACCAGTCTTATTCTTCTTCTTGTCTCTTGTTTTGGAAAATTGGTACGTTATTTTCTGCAAGCCGGCATAATGCCAGCGCGGTAAACTTGCACCCGAGAAAAAGAGACGCACGCCATGAGGAGTGACCTAGACTTGCGTTGCCGTTGCGTTACTGTACCCGTCCAGTACATGCAGGTGGTGAATCTCTTACTTTTCTATTACGGGTGGCACTGAGAATACTCTGTTACAACTCAAGGGCTACTGCTTAATTAATTTAACTTTCACCCTACAGTGGAAATGAGTACTAGAAATGGAAAATTGAAGAAGATAAATAATCTGATTATCTATCACTTCACATGGGATGTTTTTGCTTATATATGGGATGACTTTAGGTGCTTTGCTTTTTATTGAGTGACAGGCAGTGATACATCCACACATGAATGACTGAGTACTACTAAACTTATTAAGAGAGGTAGGGAGTGGCCACCATAATAACCGGATCTATGCAGTGCTTGCAATACAAACTACTGCTACTATTTATGGTAGTATTTGGACAAAATTAAAAGTTCTTTTCCTTGCCTTTCCTACACTGGAACGGACGTGCGGGTGCAGTGTTAGTGTTACATGCTCTTCAAAGTTACACTTACTTCATCCACTGACCGTCTACTCTCTCTAGATCATGGGTACTCACAAACTTTCTCTCAGGGGCTACATTTACAGTGTAGTTTGGGGCCGAGGGCCGCACTGGTGGGGGCGGAGTCAGAGGGGGCGGGGCTAAAGCAAAACGATAACTTGTGACCATGAGGTTGCACACAGGTCCCTGCAGCAGATGCCCTCATCCACTGAGCCACCAGACCCAGCATTTACATACATCTCTCTCCCTCCTGCTGTCCCTCCTGCCCTCCCTCCATCTCTCTCTCCCTCCTGCCCTCCCTCTCCCTCTGTCATCTCACTGTGTGTGTGTCTATCTGTGTCAGCCTTCAGCCCGGGTTGAGACCGCTTCCTCAACGCGCACACACAGACAACAACACCAAAGTACTTAACAGGTCTTTAAAAGACCATTAACATATTATTGAGGCTTTGTTTGTTTTAGCGCCCCTGCTTCTCCACCCTGACAATCACTGCTTGCCCGGCCCCACAGAGCAGAGGCTTAGTTCTATTTCACCTCTTTGTGGCCTTGCATCTCCACTCTGCTCTGTGGGGGCCGGGGGAGCAGTGATTGTCAGAGTGGAGATGCAGGGGCGCTAACAGGTGAAATACAAAAAAGCCTCTGCTCTGTGGGGGCCGGGGGAGCAGTGATTGTCTGCAAGGTCAGCGCACCGCCAACGAAGGCTTGCCGGGCCACCACCGGCCCGCGGGCCGTACTAGGAGTACCCCTGCTCTAGATACACATATGCTATCTAAGAGTCAGATAGTAGCATGATCCAGGTATATGGACACATACAGTTTCTGTGTCACCCACCCAGGCTGTTGTCCTTCCACCCATCATTGCTTCATCATTCACCCAGCCATGCATCTCATATTCTTGCCTTCCCAGCTAGTCTTCAATCTCAATAAGTAAGGAATATATAAGAGCTTACCTCTGGCCGCCACCACCACCGTCTCAACTCTCACAGCTGCCGCCGCCGCCTCCTCCCCTGAAGCATCGCCCGATTCGCCCTCCGCCTCGGTGTCGAGCACCACCACCTCCACACTGGCCCCGCCACCAGATGTTCCACCTACAAAGTACATTTAAGAATGTTAGAATAAAGCAGTCACTAGTATTTGGTCTAGGAATGAAGACATGTGAAAACAATGTAATTTGTGACTGTCGTTAAAGTTAAAAAAAAAATGTCCCTTTTTCCAGGGAAGGTTGTCTTGCTGCACTTTTTGGCACAACTGATGAAGGCTGTTTTTTTAACACGCACCATTTTTCTCCACACAGACAGAAGATGGACTTCTAACAACAAGATCAAGTTGAAACCAGGTGAGAGCTCGGCTCGACCACAAGAAATGTCTTCAATTAATCGTCAGCACTAACCACTTTTCCATTATCAGTTAAACGTTTAGTTTTATTATGACTTCATTTTAATAAATGTGTTTACTTTTAATAAAGCTTTTAAACTTAAATACAATCTGTGTTTTTTGGTCCAGACTAGAGTGACTGAGCGAAAGGTTTTGCAATTTTTGCAAGCATGAGTCCAGATAGAACACTTCAAAAGACATTATGGACAATCCCAGAGGACTGCACTAAGTTGATAGAGCTATTGCTGACTAGAATCATGGGAGTTTCGCCAACCGTGCAATCTTAGTTAGCTACACAGACAGACTAATAAGAATAATCTAGTAATACCACAGGGAGTCATAGTAGAGGCAGGATAAGAATTTAGATACAGTCTACAAGAAGAGCAAAGACAATTTTGAAAAAAGTCAAATGAGGAACGCTAGGAAAAATAGGTACTAGTCTAAAATGAAAACTTACTGGGGCCAGCAGAGGAGCCCTCGCCTGCCCGATCCTGGCCCTGTTGATGAACAGCATCCGCCGCCTGCTGCTCCTGTGTCCTCCTCTCGCCCCTGGGGGGAGCTGACGTACAACATGAAAGAAAGAACAGAAAACATGGATGATTGTTGCTTGTCAATGTCAACCAAATCAAACATTTCAAAAGAACAATAACAAAATATTTCTGCGAAATTATATTGATTATGGTTACTTTTCATTTATATGCGGACCTGTGACTTCGAAAGTCACGTAACTCACTAAACAAAGTACTGAAACGTTCACCTAGGACTGGCAGGCAGCAGTCCGCAGGCAAGACGCAAAGTGACAGACAAACTCCATTGTGATTTCAGTCAGATCAGTGACAACACTAACAGTTGCCTGCTACATTACCAGTCATTTAAATATTCAAACTATCAATCCACCGCCACTATTTTTCTTATTGTCAGGGTTACAAAGGAAGGGGCAGATTTAAGCCCTTGCGGCTCTTTTGCGCCGTTCTTGCGTGACTTTTGTGACGCAGCAGCTAAACAAAAAAGGGCGCCATGGTGCGGCGTATAATATTATAACAACGTGACGCATTTGGGAGATGCATCCCGTTATAAAGCCCTGCGCCATCAGGGGGCGTTCCGGCGCAAGGGAGGGCATTCCTGCGCTGGAACACATCCTAATAGTGGCTGAGGGAAATCTACAAAATATCAATCAGTCACCTTTAGGACAATGATGCGTCACACAAACCCTGCACCTGCTTGAAGCAGACGTACGGCTTGACCCAGCATTGGGGAGATAGGGTACCCCAGAGCATTGATGGAGCTGCGCCATCGTTGCGACGCAACTCCAGCAGTAAAGCTTCGGTGACGTTTTGGGCCCATGGGGCGCCGCCGCCGCATTGCAAATACGGCGCACCATGTTTGGTGGTGGTAGCGGGCCGCACAATTAATGGCGCATCCCTGCTACTTTGCAGGGATGCGACGGTAATTGCAATTCTGCCCCTTAGGGGCATACTTACTTACGCGTTCTGGCGCATCTCCAGAGATGCGCCAGATCAAATGCGTCACGCAAAACTACCCTTGCGACACGGCAGATGTGCCTCATTTACAATGCGGCGCGCCCTGGCGCAAGGGTAGGCACTTGCGTGACGCATCTCGTCACGTAAGAGCGGCGCATCGCTGGAGTCACGTCGCCAACGCAATGCAACTCCAGTAATGCTCAGGGCCACCCAATACTTTACATGCTGTGTCAGTCCTTTCGCCTGCTTCGAGCAGACATAAGGAATTGAATTGACGTAGCAGCGGCGCAGAAGTGCCTGCGTTAAATCTTGTAGATTTCACGCAGGCAATTTTGCGAGGCGCACAGCCGCTGGACCGCCCACCCTGCGTACTAGGAACGCACCCATTGTGGTGCAGGCCCATGGCTTTATAACGTGACGCATCTCCCTAGATGCGTCATGCTGTAAATGACTTGCAGGGATGCGGCACGTTTACGCCGCTGTTGCGTCACGCAAGGCAACGTAAACGTGGCGCAAGGGGCTTGTAAATGTAATCTGCCCCCTAGTGTCTAGCATTACGCAGTTCTGTTAAGTACACTCATACATAATAGTTACTCAGGCCAATGAGACCACGAAATAGAAAACAAATAAGCATAGTAGCAACCCCACTGAGAAGGAGAGCAGTGCACCTGAAATGCACAGAAGATTTTGAAATATAATTTAACTACAATGTAATCGTCATCAGCGGCATTATTGGCTTGCTCCATGTAAAAAACAAATATTTGCAATACAACAACACAGAGCAGGAGAAAACATCATAGTAGTGAGTGATTAAATGCCAATGGCTACTACTACTCACCAAGGCCGGGGATCTCCAAGCCGAGCTGGTCCAGCAGGTCGCGCTCGCGGTCCAGGAGGTCCGTCCAGCGATGGGTGACCTGGCTGTAGGTGCGCTGGACCCCGTAGAGGTGGGATATGGCCCAGCACACCTTCTCCCACCGCTTCCGGCGCTCCCGCATGTTATAGCCGCCGGCCGCGATCCTGCCGCCTCCCGCGATGGTCCTGGGCAGGCGGCGCTGGACAAAGTACACCAGCGCGCCCACTTCCTCCGGGCTGAATATCTCCCGGCGCGTCACCTGCTCCCCCCTCGATCTCACGCCTGCTGTCCTGCCACTGGGTCCAGCACTACTCCCCGCCGCCGCTGCGGCCCTCAAGTGCCTGGGCAGCTTCACGGCGCCTGGCTTGACCATGGTCTGGGCAGGTAAGGTAGGAAGAAGTAGAAAATTAAGAAAGAATAGGATAGGGAAGAAGAAAAGAAAAGAGTTTACAAAAGTAGTTTAAAAGTAAAGAAAAATAGCAGAAAAGACAAAAATATACAGCTAGGAAAAGAGAGGGATAGATAAGAAGCAAAATCGTAAAAAAAAAACTGAAAACAAGCAAAGGATGGGAAAGATATCAAGAGGATTAAACACCATGCCCAGACACAGGAAATGAATGAAAAACAAGATGGCCGGCGCCCGTTTCCGAGCGCGAAAGTCAGTTCGCGCGAGATTTTCCTCGCGATCTCGTGCGAACCTCTAGATTTCCCGCGCGATCTCGTGCGAACCTCTACTCGCAATGCGCTTACTGCGCGAGATTATACATAGCGGGCGGAAACGGAAATACGTCACGCAAACAAAATGGCCGCGCCCGTACTCGACCTTGGGGTAAATTCGCGTGTTGCGCTGCAAGCGGCTCGCGAATACTGCAAAAAAACTCGCGAAACAACAAGCCGCAAAAAAATAAAATGCTCATTCGCACGAATTGGCGGCTTCCGCGGTCGGTTTCGCACGACGCCGCGCCCCGCGAATAGCGCGAAAAAAACCGCAAAACGATTTCAGCAAAAGCAAAAGCAATGAGCAGGTGCAAAAGGTCAACCTCATGATTTGTAACGATTCTTTGTATTGCTTCCTGAGGGGGCCCTCCAGAATTCGGTTGCCTGCTTGCAACTATTGTGTGACCCTGCTCTGACCTTAACTGTATGCCACAAAGGTCCTGATTTACAGCTAAAGGAGCAGACAAGCAGGTGCCAGGCTGGAACTTTAAATTCTTTCAGTGACACATTAATTAGCCCCTAATTCATTATTGTCAGTTGGGGCAGGGCAGGTGTTGTAACTAATTTTGCAACAATGAAAGCACTTAGCAAGTGCAAAAGATCACTAATCAGGGCGCACTAAGGAAGCAGGTGCCAGCTAAAAAAATATTCTGTGACACATTAATCAGCCCCAAATTAATTCAGGTCACTTGAGGCAGGGAAGGTGTGCTTTGCTTTGCCGAAAATAATGTACACTGGACAACCAGAGGGTGTGGTGATGAAACAGAGGGTGGCATGGGTGGGCCAGAGGGTGGCATGAGTAGTCAGAGAGTGGCAGTGGTGACAGAGAGTGGCAGTGATGAAGAAGAGTGTCCCAAACAGGCTGGACATGTAGAAACAACAAGTTCGCAAAACTTGCGACCCGACAGGTAAGTTCGCAAATTGCGAAATTGTAAAAACCCTCGCGAACTGGCAGAAACACGGGCGAACACAAAAAAAAAAAAAAATCCGCAAATTCGCGGGAATTCGCGGATTTTGCGGATTGCGAATCCGCAAATCCGCAAAATTCGCGAACGCGAGATCCGCAAAATTCGCCCATGCTTACCCCA
>NW_028255164.1:0-11602 GCF_964263255.1 Lissotriton vulgaris
GAAATCAAATATAAAACTCGAAGGCAGTACAGACAACAAAGCACTTTCTATCACACATAGGCTGCACTGTAAGGATTCTGCCAGTTAAGTGTGAGGGTAATTTCTTGTGTCTGTCCACACTGCA
The DNA here is from genome assembly GCF_964263255.1 of Lissotriton vulgaris. NCBI lineage: Eukaryota > Metazoa > Chordata > Amphibia > Caudata > Salamandridae > Lissotriton > Lissotriton vulgaris. The sequence continues at coordinate 125 of NW_028255164.1, forward strand.
CTCCCACATTAAAGTTAAAGAGCCAGTAACCACATAATTTTTTTTAACATTTCAACCTCTGTCTTCTGCTGTGGGCTAAGCCCTGCTAAACAGGTTCAGCCACATATGGTCTTCCAAAAGGATGGGGAGAGGATGTAGCCTTCGGCAAGCAGTCATCCTCGCAGTCGGGGAACCGGGTTCGAGTCTTAGCAACGATGCTCAACATCTTGTGATTCTCGGCAAATCACTTAGGGGCATATTCTCAAGGAGCTATCGCCAAGTTAACAGCAGTTTATGGCAGCCAAAGTTGTGATAAATTTATCTCTCCATTCATAAGCTGGTGCTAACCGCCCATAGCACCAGTTTACCTGCGATAGCAGCCGCAAAAAACTTCACCAGAGATGACCCCCCAACTAGCACTAATGAGATGCAGAGTAGGCATTCCCGAGCAAAAAGCTGTGACAACATAACTCCGCAACATTCTCAACGATCAGCCAGATCGCGATAAGAACACAAAACATGCGATAAGGTGCGTTAGCAGGAGGAAATTAACACTTGGTCCGATCTGGTGCAAAGCCAGACCACAGCCTGCACAACAAACGGGAGCTCAGCCCAAAGCCATACCTGAAGAACAACAGATGCCATGGATCCACTGATCATGCAGCCCGGACACCCAAGAGGGCCACAACACCCACCGCCAGGACCCCCTCCCCAGCCCCACTTCCCCAGACAAAGACATTGTACTAAGTAAGACCACTCCACGATAGATGATGAAGGAGAAGTTTATTAATATAGGGCCATATGTATCATAGTTCCGTTTTGCGATTCCTAAACAGCGATTTTTAAGGAATCGCTATTTAGGAATCGCAAAATGGTATGTATGAAGAAATTCGCTTTTTATTAGCGATTCCTTAATCTTCCTTAATTGCAAATTCGCATTTCGCGAATTTGCAATTAAGGAATAATTTCCAATGCATTCCTATGAGCCAGGAGGCCCATAGGAATGATTTCCAAATAATTCTCAAATTGCGAATTCGCAGTTTGCTAATCGCAATTTGGGAATTATTGCAAGGGTGCAGGGGTGTCTCAAGGACACCCTGCTGCACCCCTGTAAATCACATATGTGTGCATATGGCACACATACATGCCCTATGGGAATGTATGTGCGTCACATGCCACATTCAAAAATACAAATTAGTGTATTTTGAACAGAAATCGCAATTTACCACCAACTGGAAGTTGGTGGTAAATTGCGATTCCTTAAGCTGAATTCGAAACAGTAAAATGCTTCATACATAGCATTTAAGGAATCGCAAAATTGCGATTCCTTAAATGCTATGGCAAATTAAGGAATCGCAAGTATTTGCGATTCCTTAAGATGCGATTGTTTGATAATATCAATTCATGCTAATTAGCCTTTTGCGATTCGCAAAGGCCGAAATTCGGCGAATTTCGGCCTTTGCGAATCAAAAAAGGCTTGATACATATGGCCCATAGACAGGTGCTGCGCAGCAGCCGGCTCCAACAAATGCCTAGTCACAGTAACTGTCACCTTTCAAAGCACATCATTCTAAATAGAATGCGTGTGGCCAGAACATCATGGCGCAAGCATTCTAAACTTGGAAGAAAGACACTACATCATCCTCCTCCTCATAAACAATAAAAAGAAGTAGATAGAAATAATAGAAGAAGAAAAGAGAACAAAGAAAAAAAGAAGAAAGAAGAATAAAAATTCTAACAGTACTTGGCATGAACAAAACGTTGGCGGCAACTCCTGAGTAAACCCACCATAGTGGGAAGAGATGAAGAAGGAACATCATTACGACTACACAGAGAATTCTGATTTTGATTGATAGAATCATCATTACGACTACACAGTGGATTTTGATTGACACGCCCAGTGATCTTTACAACTCTAGATACATTCCACCAGTTCTTTAAATTAACTCTTACAGCATTACCACATACCTTGCAACAGTGAAAGGTTCGAGTATGTTGAGCTCCCCTTTTTAATATGGACAGGAATCTTAATACGTACAATATCACTAACAACAATTGGTTAAGAAACTGATCTTTTCTTGGAGTTAAAATAAAGTTTTTGGCGAGATTGGGCTTGAGTCACATTATATCTCACAAACTCATCCACATCACATACAGAGTCCATTTTTACACATCTGGACATCCATCCAGGACAAACTTTTGAGGAAGGTTTCTTCCCTCGTAGTTGTTCGTAAGGGGACACTTTGGTCGAAGAGTGTGGCGTGGTGCGATAGAACCATAACATGGATCTCACAGCATTCTGCACATTGCACCTTCCAGCCTAAGCCCACTGTGCACAGTTGTTGAGTACTCTATTCATACGCTCCACCAAACCATTGGTCCGTGGGTGATAGAGTGCACTTTTGGAATGTGTAATATCACCTTGGTGCAAAAAACAATCAAACTCCTGGCTAACAAATTGTACCCCGTTGTTGCTTACAATTGTGGAGGGGAACCCTTCTCGCAAGAAAATATCTTTCAAGAAGGTAATAACATTTCTTGAACTAGGTTCATTAATAAAACGTATTTCTGGCCATTTTGAATAATAATCCATGGCCACAATCGCAAATCTGGAATTAGCAGGAAGCATATTGAAAGGTCCAACTAGGTTAATCCCATTCTTTTCCCAAGGCATATTAGGTAACTCGATGGGTTGAAGAGGTGGTGTACGAACTTTCAAACTCTTCTTTGAGTTAGAACAGACAACACACTCCCCAAAAAACATGTCAACATCCTTGTCCATTTGTACGCCACCAAAAGTGCTCACGTAATCTTCTCTTTGTAAATGTTTTCCCCAAATGACCTTCATGTGCTCCCATGATTAACCTAGCTCTTAGCACATCAGGAGGAACCAATCTATCACCACGTACAAGCAGACCATCCTCAACATAAAGTTCCTGAGAAACTTTAACAAACGTCTGCAGAGCAAAATGAGCATTTTTCTGCCTCGGCCAACCCCCTTTTACACAGTTATTAACTTCATCAAGTAGAACATCTTTGGATAGTAGATCCCTCCACTCCCATCCTTTAGTGAGCAGTCGGAGCTCCAGGTCAAGAGTGATGATGAGATCAGCAATATCGGCGCATGTTTCACTGCAGACCGGCAATTGAGTAGAGCACATTTTAGGTTAGTTTTGGTTACATATGTGGATAAGTGAGATATGGGGACTCGTTTGAGGTGTAATTTATTAATGGATCTAAAATTAGGTTGAGGCTCCCTATGTGGGTGAGTGATGATCATCTGGAATTTTCCCACAGGCATTGCATGCATAATAGGTGCATGCTTGTAGGAGGCGAGAAGGGAGAGGCTTTCATTGTTACCTAGGTGACTGATTTGATTTGATTTGATTTGATTGATTTGATTTATCAATTTCTAGAGCGCACGAATGCCCGAAGGCGTCTTGGCGCTAGATCACTGATCACTCTGTAGGGTTGAGAGGACAGGTATAGATTTGGTTTGCATCTTCATTTAGGTAGAGGGGCCCAGATGTGTGCATGGCAGTTGGCTGTTTGGGTTGTCGGCTAATCTTATTCAAGTAATGCTTTTTGTGATTCGCAATCTTATGTTCCAATTTAGAAGTCCAATGTAATAGGTTCTGGATTCTAGTCCTTAGATGATGTAAATCTATTTTTTGTCGTTGAGCATTGACCAGAGTGGGGCAGTACTATTGGGTTGATTTGGAGGGGATGTGTGAGAGGCTTTGGGGGCAAGGTGGGAAACTGGCTGTTTGGGGCAGCCCCAGGATAGGAGAATTGGTTTTTAGTCAATAGCCGTGCAGTGCTGTATGGCCAGGGGGTTAGGTGGTGGGAGGATTTAGAGATTGTAAGAATAGTTGTGAGTACTATTTAGGACGTGCCTAGGTAGAGTGCTGTCGAGGAGGGGTCTTGTCTTGTCTAAGGAGGTGGGGAAGTGTGGTAAGTTGAAGTTGCGTGTGGTTTCTTTTTTAAATTTTTTTTATTTTATTGGTTCACAGCATAAATACATCATCGTAAATAAAATGATACAAGAACACCAAAAAGATACAGAAGAGATAAATCAAATATTACATATGGAGATTGGCTTAATTCATCCAGTAACAAAAACATAAGCTCGATTATACATGTGCACAGAGTACATTATAACAAATGTAATTACGATTTAAGTTTCATAACGTACTCAGTCTTCATAATAATCTGAGAAAGCATGCCAAATTTTCAAACCCATTTTCTTCTTTCTCCTAGACGCAGTAACTGAAAAGAGTCCCCACTCCAATTTATATAGGCTATACATTCGTGCTCGCCATTGTTGAAATAAGGGTGGCTTTTCCTGTAGCCACTCAGTGGCAATACACATTCGTGCAACAGTCATTGTAAAGAAAATAAAATGGTGAAAACAATATAATCTATCCACGGGGTTATCTTTGGGAATTTTCCCCAGTATTAACATCGCAGGCGTAACAGTCAGGCGAAAATTAAGTACTAAAGACATACATTTTTCAATTTCTCCTATAAATCCGGCCAACCTAGGACAAGAAAAGAAAATGTGTATACTGTCTGCATGATCAGCTTTACACCGGAAACATTTTCCATCAAAACCCTCTCCCCATTTAGACATACGTTCAGGCGTATAATATAAATCAAACATGGTTTTGAAAAATTGAGCTTTTAAATTAGCCGACATTAAAGCTTCTTTAAACTATAAGATAAGGTCTTCCACAACTACTTCTGTATCCCCTAGGCTGTTGACCCATTTTACCCTTATTTTCTCAAGATCGTCCAACTTCCCTTCTACTAGCATTCTATACAAAGTACCAATTTTCACCTGTCTGCTAACCCCCTCGATAACTTGGTCCTTTTGTAAAATTAACTTTTGTCTTATGAGAAAATTCCGAATTTGTAAGAATTTAAAAAAGTAGCTTCTGGGTAGAGCAAACTGATCAGTTAATTCCACAAAAGATTTACACTTGCCATCCTCCATGCACATGTCACCCAGCCGTTTTACCCCTTTTTTTTGCCAATTTAGAGCCATTCCATCCAAAAATATCATTGGCAATAACCTTGATGCACTAAAGGGAGTATAATACGAAAACTTCCCAATTGCCGTTGTTCGAATCAGCCATCTCCAAGTCTTATAAGCTCCCATTAGTACCTTAAATCAGGTTCGCTTATAATAACTGCCATCAATTTCAGTTAAAAAACTCTGCTTCACACAAGACCCCAACAGGATTTCAAATATTGATGGGTGGTTATACATATGTTCAGTTGCCTCCCCTGTTATCAAAATTCTCATTTTCAATAAAAAACAAACTATTTAGTAAAGAAAAAAATCTGGTACCCCTAACCCTCCCCTTTCAATTAGTAACATCATGTGTTTCATAGCTCGTCTTGGTTTTGCGGGACTCCAAATAAATTTCCCACATAAGGATTGCAAAACCTGTATCTTAGATTTTGGAAATTCCAAGGGTATTGACCTAAACAAATATAACACTTTAGGTAGAACATTCATTTTTATAATGTTAGTGCGTCCAATAATAGTCAGATATAATCGTTCCCATCTCTCAAGTGACGTCTTAATTTTGTCATATACCGTATTCCAATTAGAATCAATCAGTTCTGTCATATTAGCCTTAATCAGTATCCCAAGATAAGTAACCTCCTTCACCACTCTCTCATCTTCCCATGTTAGAGCTTCCGAACATAAAATCTGAGTTTTTGATTCATTGAGTTTATAGCCAGTTATAATTCCAAAATCTTTTGCAAGCCTCTCAATCTCTAAAATGGCGGTATCCGGATTAACAGTGATCACTGCGATATCATCCGCGTAAGCGAAAACAGAGAAAGCAAAATCAAATACAATAAAGGGGGGGTATAGGAGGATTTTGATTTAATTGTTCTACAAAAGGATTAATATACAAAGCAAATAATAACGGGGAGCAAGGGCAACCTCGGCGAGTCCCTCTAGTAATATTTAAAGAGTCGGAAAGTACTCCCAGAACAGAGATTTTGGCAGTTGGTTTAGAATATAAAGATTTGATTGACTTAATACATTTCTGGCCAAATCCCATTTTGGCCATTAATCTCCATAAGTAGTCCCAACACACACGGTCAAGGACTGGGCAGCGCAGTGGAACTTACAGGATGCCTGGCGCGTCAGAAACCCCACCGCCCGGGTGTATTCTTACTACTCGGGAGCCCACTCACTACATGTCAGGCTGGACAGATTCATGCTGTCCCGTGACCTGCCCCCCTCTGAGTCCGACACGGACTACCTAGGTCGGACCCACTCGGACCATAACCCACACACGCTGGTATATGGATGGAAGCGCCCGCACCCGCCCGTACCAACGTGGCGCCTGCAACCGGACCTCCTGCTTGACACCCCATTCCGAGAGGAAATCTCCGGGAAGATCTTACAGTACTTCGAGGACAATGTAGACTCGACCTCTTCCCCGAGAACCGAGTGGGACGCCTTTAAGACGGTGACCCGGGGAAGTTGCCTCAGTGTACAAGCGGGCCTGCGTAGGCAAGTAGAGCGAGATCTGATACAGGCGGAAGAGGCACTGCTGGATAAAGAGCGGGGGGCAATAGGGGGCGATGATTCCCAACTCATCTCGGCCAGAGCGGACCACGCTGCTTTGATGGAGCGCCTAAAGAATATCAACTTCGCTGCGCACTCCGCGCGTACCCACAGCACGGGCGACAAGCCTGGCAGGCTCCTGTCATGGTTGGTGCGACAAGAGGCGCAATCCGCATCGGTCCTATCCATCCGCACAGCCCAGGGCGTTGAGGTCTACACCCAGCAACAAATCCATGATGCGTTCACATCGCATTACAAATCCCTGTACAGCTCACGGTTACGAGCCACGGTAGCGGAGATCACGGACTACCTGGCGACACTGCAGCTCCCGACCGCTACTGCTGCCCAACAAGCAGAGCTGGGAGCCACGCTCACTGGTGAGGAACTGCGAGAGGTGATTTTCTCCCTTTCCAATTGAAAGGCGCCGGGCCCCGACGGACTCCCGGCGGAGTTCTACAAGGCCTACTCTCTGGTGTTAATACCGGAACTGCTGAAAATGTACAAGGCGGCGCTGGAAGACGCTGAACTCCCGGCGTCCCTGAACGAAGCCAACGTGGTCTCCCTGCTGAAACCAGGTAAAGAAGCGAACGAACTCGGCTCATACAGGCCGTTAGCGCTCCTCAATACCGATTACAAGATACTTGCAGCGGCCCTGGCCCGGAGGCTTGCACCACTGGACCCCACTCTGGTACACTCTGATCAGAATGGCTTCGTACCCACACGGAGCACGTCCCACAACCTACGCCGGTTTTTCAGGGTCCAACGTTACGCGACCCCGACCTGGCCGCGCTCGGGATGCATTGTGCTTGACTTAGAAAAGGCATTCGACTCGGTGGAGTGGCCGTATCTCCTCCGGGTCCTTGAGAAGTACGAACTGGGGGATACCTACGTCCAGATGGTGGGACTCCTCTATCAAGCACCCGAGGTCCGGGTCCGGACTGGACGGTTGTTCTCGGACAGGATCCGTATTGGAAGAGGTACCAGACAGGGCTGCCCCCTCTCCCCTATCTTATTCGCCTTGACGATGGAGCCGTTGGCGGAGATGCTCCGCACTTCCGGAGACACCTGGGGCATTCCGCTGGCGGACGGCACTCACTCGGTGTCTCTGTACGCCGATGACTTGTTGTTATTTGTCAGAGACCTCACGCGCATACCAGCGGCGCTCTCGGACACCTTTCGGACGTTTGGAGACATGTCGGGGCTCCGTGTCAACTGGGCCAAATCAGGGACCTACGCATTCGATGGCGAGATGCCACAGTGCGATGTACGCATGATGGGGGAGACACTCCGATGGCACCCGACGGTATTTAGGTACCTAGGGATCTTAATATATCGAGACCCTATGGATCTCCTGGAGGGGAACATGGTGAGGGCCATCTCCTCGCTCACGGCCCAGGTCACATTCTGGAACTCCCTCCCGTTAAATGTGCCAGCCAGAGTGGCTCTGACCAAAATGATAATGCTACCCCGGCTTCTCTATTATTATACTAATTTGCCAGTGTATGTGCCGGTACGCATATTTAAGGGGCTGGACACCCTCACCAGACGCCTCATCTGGAATAAGGGGAGGCCCCGGGTTGCGCTAAAGACTCTGTATGCACCCACAGACGCTGGAGGCCTAGCGGTTCCCAATCAGGAGCTCTATTACTTAGCAGCGCAGCTGCAGTGGGTTGCCTATTGGCTGAGCGGTAAGAACCTAGCGGACACGGCCACGGCCGATACCATCCTATCCCCCGTACAGGCGCTCACACTCTTCCACCCACTGACGCTGGGCCGGCCCCCCACGCAGGTCCATGTAGCAGTGGCAAAGCGGTGCTTCGCACGGAGCCTCCGGCTCACCAAACATACGGTGCCCTATGCTCCGAACCTACCCTTGCTGGGGACACCCCTGGACGCAGGCACACTGTCCTCGGCCGAGCTGCGCAGCTGGACTGCAGCAGACCTGGGTGACCTGGGCGGCTTGTACAGCAACGGAGAGCTGCTGCCCTTCGAGACCTTGGCCGCGGACACAGAGCTATCGGTGGGTCAATTTCTGATGCACGCCAGACTCCTCCATGAGCTGGCAAGGGCGTGGGGTGACCTCAGCCACGAGCCGTCCACTCACCTACTCATCCAATACCTGCATGTGATGGGAGACGGGTCCCACATTGTGCACTGGCTCGCACAAGCCTTACACAGCCATACACAATTTTCTTCCCAGAAACTGAGGGAAAAATGGACGACCGACCATGGCTCAGACTTGACGGACAACCAATGGAACGCTGTTTTAGCAGGCGCCAGGGTCATTCCCCGTAACGCACGATTCAAGATTATCCAATACTACATCATCCACAGTGCATATCTGTCTCCGGACAAACTGAATCGCTACTTCGGGCTCACTTCATCGGCATGTCCCAGATGCGGCCTCCTGGACTCGGACTTCCTACATGCACTCTGGAGCTGCACTCATCTTACCTCGTACTGGTCTGCGATCACGGGTATGTTAACAACGGCCACGGGCGAAACCCTCCCCGCAACGTGGGAAGTATGCCTATTGGGACTCTACAAGAGAACCAAGCAGACCAAGCTACGGGCACGCTTCTGGGACTTGGGCCTCATTACGGCCAAGCGTCTTATCACACGGCGTTGGAAGAGTCCCACCCCGCCGCGCCCTGCAGACTGGCGTCGCTCTTTTGCCAACTGGGCCTGTGCGGAGAGTGTATCACTCCATAGAGAGGAAACCGCGGGCCTACGGAAATACCCGATCGCCCAGGACTGGGACGCTGCCCTGATTGCATATCACCGCGCGTGCACCCAAGCCGGCATTGAGTACCGACTCGACGCAGAACAGAGAGGGACCACTTGATTGCTGTCCGCACCTGGCACAGACTCCACCACCCCTCTCCCCCCCTACCCCCCCCTCCCGTCTTCCCCCCCGTCCCGCGCGCCTCCCCTCCTCCCCTCCTCCCCCCTGATGACTGGGGCCTTGCGCGATGGAGGTGTCCCCTGCCGCTCTCGCCCCCCCCGCCGCTCAGCCCCCCCCCACTATTGCCCTACGGCCACAGCGACGCCGCCTCCTCCATTGTCCCCGCCCCTGCACGACCCACACAGGGTGCACCACACACAGCTAGGATCCTAGATGCACTACCACACACACGACTACTAGTCTAACGGTTATTGAAATGTTCCTCCCCCCCCCCTGTTTTCGGCTACCCAGTTACTTTCTTTTTGGTTGCCACAGAGGCCGTTCATACTATGCTTTTGATAACGCCCGACCACCCTTCCTCTGCTGCATCACATATAAAGCTGCTCAGATGCGTCCAGGACTAGGAAGCGGGCACCCAGCGACCCACACGACATCGGAGGGTATGATGCTGCCTCTATCCTCTGCTACATTGACCAGGGAACTCCATTTCAAACAATGACTGTTGACTTTTCGTTTTGAACACGCTAGTTCCTTGTTGCAGTGCTATGAACCGCGGGCACTGCACCATGAGTCATTTCCTGACACCGTCATTTATGAACTGATGCACTTCCACCAGCAACTGTTTGTTTTCACTCGTGTGTAACTGATATGTCGACATGTACTATCTGCTGGGTTAATGTTTGTAGCAATAATCCGTTGTTCTGACACTGTATGAATAACTACTGGCTTATCTGTGAAACTGAATAAAGTTTGGGACCGTTGGTCTTAAAAAAAAAAAACACACACGGTCAAACGCTTTTTCTGCATCTAACAGAAAAAGCGCTAATTTCTGATTTTTCATCGCTGCGATGTCAAACAGCGTGATAACTTTGTTATACGATCCACCGTTCGTCTTTTCTGTATAAAACCGTGCTGTTGTCGAGAAACTAAAGATGTTACAACTTCGGATAATCGGTTGGCCAAAATCTTTGAATAGATCTTATTATCAACATTCAATAGGGATATTGGTCAATAAGATCCCACATTATCCATTACTAGGTGGGTTTCCCTGCTGTGCTTTCAGCATTACACGCAACATTTCATCCTTTAAGCTATTGAAAAACTGTTTATATACTTCCGCAGGTATTCTATCGGGGCCAGCGGCCTTACCAACTGCCAAGCTCTTTACTGCCATTTCTAACTCTACCATCGTTATTGGTAAATCCAATTCATCTGCAATTTCAGAATCTAAGACTTTCAGCCCTATATCCAATCTATCACTCCATTCAGTAGTTGCATCTGGCCTATCTTCCTTCGAATATAATTCAGTGTGGTTTCATAGTGTTGGTTACTTGATCGTGGAAGGAGTTGATCCTGTCACTCATAAGATCAGAGATGAGATTCTGTTTATTTAAAGTATGGGGGGTTGATAGAGAAATAGTGACTTGTGGCGGGTCGGCATTCTCAAGTGAGGAGGTAATATTCTGTGCTGTGGTGATGTAGTGAATAGGGTTAGGGTAATCACTCTCAAGAGGGGAGGGGACTATCTGGGAAATAATGATGCCATGAGAAGGAGAGTGGGTATGAGGGCCACAAGAGTGGTGGGATAAGGTGAGGGATGGAGTGGATGTGATGGGTTGGGATGATCGTCATTCACTATGGTAGTTGGTATCTGCGAAAGGGGGGGTTAGTATCTTTGCCTAACATATCTTTGATGTAGGGGAAGAGATCATCAAAGAGCTCCAGATTGCGATTAGAGGATTGGATTAGTACAGTGGTATTATAAATGGTGGTAGTGATATCAGCGTTGTATGCAGGTGAGGGTGCGATAGTCAGTTTGAAACTGTGCGGAATCTTCTTGTCGGAGGTGACCTTGCGGACGGAGGATAAGGCTTTACTCCATTGACCGTGATGGTTGGTGACGAATATTAGATCGTTGCTTATCGAACCCTTAGTGCAGCAGAAGTAGGAGTCTAGGCAGAGTGATTAAGTGTTCAGTTTGAGCATTTTATGTTTAAGA